>NW_021131894.1:0-2519 GCF_004193835.3 Ostrinia furnacalis
CCTAAATAAGCAAAGTCCCACGATTTTGCAACGTCAAGTGGTGAAAAATGGGCAAAGCTATTAAAAAATCAACAACCCAGTATTGATAAAATAGTCATCATCATGATCATCATCATCATTTCAGCCATAGGACGTCCACTGTAACGATAATAAAATAACGATGACTTAAGATTCCACGCGTAAGTGTTTATTTCGTGATTTTCGACATTGGATCATTGTAAACATTTTTCACTGTAATTTCTAACTAAAACGTTTTACCAGTATTTACACTTATTATTTAATTATACCTATGTCAAGAAATAAAGATTTTATATTGAGTTTCATTGACTTTGAGCAAATTTATATTTTTTGTTTATTTAGAAAGAGAGTCTGCCCACAGAGAGCGAGATAGTGATACATAGGTTGTGCTTCAAGTAGGTATTCGAAGTGTACCTCCATTTTATCTTTAGCTTCAAGTTCCTTGTCATGCCTATAATATTGCGGCTATGTTGTTTTCTTGAATCTTGTATGTACCTGGCACGTTTATTTTAAAGTTACGCCAAGTCCATGAAATTTAAAGTGGATTCTATCATCTGTGATGATGACAGATGACAGCATGACAGCACAGCACAGTGCTATCTGTGGTTAAATCTAAATAACCTCAAAAGTGGAGGATTTTATTACCTTCGATCGAGAAAAGATATTTTATTTACATTATTATAACTTGAATGAATATTATGGCACTTCGAATCAATATTCGCACATTAATTAACAAAGTCGTTCTAGCTGATTCAAGAATAACAAGTTTTAAATTATATTCTGATAAACCTGAAGAAACATCAGCTGAAGATGACAGTGAAAAAACTGTCGATCCATCTAAAGACAGAACTAAGATAATTCCAGTTGAAATAAGTATGAAATATTTACAAAGTTCGGCATACAAGCAGACGTATGGTGACAAACCAGTTTGGACCCTTTATCGCCGAAATCACAAAGGTGGTTTTGCACCAAGGAAGACGCGAAAGTCTTGCGTTAGAAATGGAGTAATATCTACTGGTAACCCTTGCCCGATATGTCGCGATGAATACTTGGTTCTAGACCATAAAAATACTAAGTTACTGCAGCAGTTTATATCAGAATATACTGGACAGGTATGATACTTCAAAAGTAAAACTACTCAGGTGTATTTTAGCAATATCATATTTTTATTTACTTACATTTTAAACCATTCTTACAGAGTTTATAAATATCGAGAAAAAAAAATTATTTATCCTTTTAATGAGAATGATAATTATTACATAAATTGAAGAATAAGAGGGTGCAGTTTTATTCAGTCAACGACATTTCTGTATGTAATACTAAGCTTGCTATATTTCAGATTTTGGATGCTTTCAATACTGGATTATGTCAGAAGAAACATAAAGAACTGTTAGTTGCTATTGAAAGAGCCTGGGATCAAGGATACCTAACCTATGATGTACCATTCAGAGAATATGATTACTCTTTGTACAACAAAAGTGGCGTGTCACAGTAGGTAGCAACTAGTAATTATAGCAGTTTGTTAGCAGCAGCCAAAACTATTATAACAATAAAGATTGATTACTAAAGTAATTATGATTTTTAAATCTAACTATATTATTATGTGNGTGCCTTTAACATTTGCCATGAAATACTATTATGTTACATTACAAAGTTATTTTTAGATATCTGCATGTGAGACTAGTCCACAATAAAAGTACTGATGCAACGAATACGAATATTCGTATTCGCCAAATACTAGACATTTACCGAATATTTGTATTCGGTAAAATAATAATTACGAATACTAATACCTGCTTTTTTTAAATTTTGTCACGCACATGTGTGTCTTCAAACACTATAGCCACAACGACACGACGGGAAAACCCTAGTCAGTATGTAGCGAAACAAAGTAGTAAGTAATTTCTCATAGCAGGTTGATTGTGCAAGTATTATTTTGTTTTGTGATTACATAGTTACAAAGTAAAGTGATACAATGACAAAAAAAAGCCATTTGTAAATTTTAATTACTAAAACAAATCGATGATAATACTTCGGGGCTTGACCCATTTCTCGCAAAATTACAAGGATTTAACTTTTTAATTTTTAGTTTCCACCTCTTTGTTAAAAAAAAAGTAAAAGCGTGGGTAACTTAATATTAATAAGCAAATATTTTATATCATGCGATAGCCAATAAAATTATCTATTATTAGTAACTTATTTATTTGAAAGAGTGAAAGAGTTACAAACATCAAGACATCCATACAAACTTTCGCATTTATAATATTAGCAGGAGTAAAACAATAATTAAAAAATGATAATTCTGACGATAACGTAAAAAATAGGATTCTAACGATGTAATAATCTTTGTTGGCCGTATAGTGTAGTGGTTCAAAACGGACTACTATCAGGCCTCCGTCACTCGCCTATGCCGGCCGAGATAATTACCTACAGCGCGCGACAACTTCAAGTTGCAAATCAGTCGGGGCCGCCACGCGCCTGTCAGCACACGCGTATTTTGG